>NW_015373973.1:828118-876303 GCF_001272555.1 Dufourea novaeangliae
TTCGAGATAAAGATGTATGGAACTACTGAAAATTACTTTAGATTCCTTTTCCTTATTCTGTAAATTCATTGATTGGAATATGAATGCTAATGGAAGTATGAACATTTTCACAGGACAATGATGTAAATGGAACTGTAAAACTTTTTTAAGTGTTACAGCTATATTTCGTTGGCCTTCGTATTAGCGCACTGCGCCGAACGCGGATAGCATGATGTTGTAGTCACAAGGGAGCAATTGAATCGAATAGACGTATTGTAACGTAGCGCATCGTATTGTATTTCAAACTTTTATATCATTATAATTTATATGTATATATGTATATTCCAATAAACATACGTCAGGTAATATAAGCTTCATTTCATCAAATTGTCTTAAATATAACTGCATAAATATTGTACAATCCTATACTAATTATAGTTGTCTGGTTCAACAGGTTACTACAGAAACTAACTACTGCCTACGTCTTTTAAACTTGGGCTGTAGTAGTATCTGCAGAAACTGCCATGGTTGCTGGGGTTACCATACTATATGATTTTCTCACGGGAACACGCGCAAGCGTCAGTCCCAAATGGCGCTACCTTTGGGGGTTCTATGACCCCACACCTCACCACACGGGTCTCTGGCGCCACCTGTTGGGGTTCTGTGACCCCCGATTTCACCACACGTGGGTCTGTGGCGCCACATGTGGGGGTTCTGTGACCACGCCCTCTCGCCACGCGGGGTCGGTGGCGCCACAGGTAGGGGTTCTGTGACCCCACGTTGTCACCACATGGGGTTTCTGGCGTCTCCGCCGGGGTTCTATGACCCCAGCTCCTTATACATACGGGGTCTCTGGCGTCTCCACCAGGGGTTCCATGACCCCAGGTGCTCACACACACGGTCTCTTGCGATGCTACCGGGGTCCTATGGCCCTACTTTTTTATACACTCGGGGTCTCTTACTATATCGAACGTACAGATGCTATTTACTTGATACCTAACTTCTATAAAAGCAAAATGGCAGCCTTCACGAAAGCCATACAAATTTCTAAAAGTGTAAATAATGTAACGAAGTTATTAACAAATTTGTCTTTGACATCAAATATACATTCAATCGCCACACCGATACATACTCAAAGGTCTATTACTTATTTTTATGTTAACTTTTTTATTGTTTATAACTTCAATATTTTGTGATTATGCACTTTGTGGGATATTCTTCTAGATATCAATTAAAATACGTAGAAAGTTTATTCAATTAATTTTTCACCTTTTTTCAGAACTTAGTAATCGTTTCCAAAAACGGTTGTTTTGTTGACATCATGTTCGTGAAAAAATGGACATGGTTTATCTTATGCTTTTAAACTAATTTTTTACAGTATTTAAGACTGCATGTTCATATGAGATACCAGATGTTTATGCATATAACTACCTACATAGACTATTTTGTAGAAACAAGACCCAAAAAGGTTATTTTATCAGTTAAGAGGATTACTCCATTAAAAATAAAATTAAAACATTATTCATTCTTGTTAAGTTTTTCAATTCAGCGTGTTTGAATTTTCAAGTTCCTTACAAATGCATAATATCTGCAGTTTAATTATAAGAAATCAAATAAGTATCAATAATATTACAGGATACCAAGCTTTCAATGTGTTCTCATACATACTACGTCTAAACAAAATGATTTGATGGAATTCTTTGATGATAAGAAAAATTGGGGACAGAAAGAAGTTAAAGTAGGACGTTCTTGGAGAACAGATGAATTAAGACAAAAAAGCAATGAAGATCTTCACAAGTTATGGTAAATAAGACATAAAATACAATAAAATGTGAGGTACCATAACTATATACAATATTATTTGAATTATTTAGGTTTGTCTTATTGAAAGAACGAAATATGCTTCTAACAATGGAAGAAGCCTACAAGCAAAAGATGGAGTATTTCCCCAATCCTGAAAGGATTGATAAAGTTGAAGACAGTATGTCTAATTTAGAATCAGTTGTTCGTGAAAGAAATAGAGCATATCATTTGCTTGAAACTGGAAGGTCTGGTGAACGACCTGCAAAATTAACATGGACTATCCTTGGTACATTTGATATCCTTTTCATTTCTGCTATAAGAAGAAAAGTGAGTGCTGCATCATAATCTCTCTGTTTGTATTCCATATCACAGGTATGCGCTTCTTTTATCGAATGAGACAACATGTGATACCAAAATTTATGAATACATCATGGAAAAAGACACATATGTTCGGTTACAATGGTTATGCAGTACGTAAATTCCAACGACTTTACAAGGAGAAACTTTGGAAGGCGAAATGTTACACATACAAGTTATTAACATTTTATATTTTATCATTTAATTTGAGTATCATTTTGTCACTTAACTGAAGATGATCTTCAAAATCTTTTAAATTCTAGTGTGCAGAACAATGAAGTGGCACGTATGATGCGAACATTCCCCAATCTGGATCTTGAGGCTGTAAAAGAAAAATATCCATTGGCAGACATAGAGAAAGTAAAATCCTGGAAACGGGCAATTGGCCATTTTACACGCAAATAAGTGCATTTTCCTTGGGCATTGTAATTCCATTCATCTTTAACCGAAGTATTTAAATTCAAAATAGATGAAAGTACTCTTTTTTTTTTTTGTGCATAAAATGTATCTTAAGAATTATTGCAAACTATACTTTTATGATAAATGCATCAATGTTATTGTAAATATTTCTTTGTCATCAATCTTAATTAAATATACCATTTATTTGTTATCTTTGTTTCATATTTTATTCATTTGTAAATCTGAATTATTTAAACATTTGTTAAGTATGGCTATAAACTGGTGTTTTAGAAAACATAATGATTGTACATTATACATAAATGTTTTAATGAACGTTTAATAGATAGTATATAGTAGTGGTGACCAAACCTTATTAGGGTAGGAGCCATGTAATATCGTCCATTAGTAATACGATAGTGCCGCATCCTCTACTCTATTGGAATGGTATTACATTCTGAGTTACGCTTACAATCTGTATATGTATGCAACACTGCCTAATTAAAGTCAGTAAACTTACAAAAATATATTACACACGTATATGTAGTATGTATGTGACAAGTTTATAAAAAAAAAATATTGTACAAGTGTATGGAAGCTGCAGAACTAAAAGAGCCGTGTGCGGCTCGTGAGACGCAGTTTGGTCACCGTGGGTATATAAGGTATGGTTAATCTTGTCAGGTCAATTATGAATTAAAGATATTGTAGTATGGTCGCAATGGTCAATTATTAGTTGTAACGATAAAAGCAAATAAGAAATCTAAAGTATCATTACAGCTTGAAAATGTAATTGAAAATAAAATGAATAGAACATTGCAGTACAATAGGGAACTATGAGACGTATTCAGCTGTTTTGTTGACTAGTGATAACTTTATTTTTATTCATTTTCTTACGACTTTGAAGGTCGTAGTACGGCGGTCTTGTGCAAAAATTTTGTAGCCATACTGTTTAAGAAACATGCTTAAAGGCAGCATGTAAAAAGTATATTTAGACCCCTTTAACGCGCTAAAAATTAATATGGGAAACTGATTATGTTTCTGATTTTTTATCGTGTAATTTACACAAATTTCATATTATAGTTATATAAATAAGTAAATTCCGTTAATTTAACATTTTATCGCTTAAATGATTTACTACAATTATGTACGACTACATGAAACGATGCACATAATATTACAGTTTTATTCACAGTGATTTATAAAATGCATCCAATCATGTAGTTTTAGTAACGTGAAGTATGATGACCTTAAAAAAAGGAAAATATACGTAATTATTTGAACACTATAAATTAATTCGCACATTAAAAGAAACCTCTTTGGCGCACAAAATCGTATGTTCCTTTCGTCTAAAAACGTACAATTGATATTTAAGGATAAGCATGTCATTTAACGCAATGAAAGTACGCCATCCTACCTCCTTGGATATATTTACTTTAACAATATTTTCAATAATGGTATATAAAGAAACAAGTTATGGAATCGTCAATTTAATTATCGAGTTAATAAATAAAAGCACCTTAACGTCGATATAATGATATCCATAATTGTTTTCGTGGCTGTACAATCGAAAACAAAATATACATATATATATATTATTCTAACTAAAATCTGAAATTTTAAAGCGATAGAGCACTCGTATATAGAAAAAAAAAAGGATATTAAAAATAAAGTTAAAAAGCTGTGTTATCGTAATAATTGATATTATCATCGGTATTACTATGTATTAGGAATGTTAATTATACGTCATACATTTACTTCGAAAGCAATTTATAGAATAGTCTTTGTTGTCAAAGCTGCTCTAAGTCTTACTGCCATTTATTGGCATTTCATCAGAATAAGTCATTCAATATCAATAGTGCATCCTTAAATGCAGATTAGTTCTTATAATAAATGTGAATACATAGACATCGATATAACTGGTAGAATGATCTTACGCGCTCACCGTTATGTTACAATTCTATTTCAATGATAGATTATCAAGGTGACTTACGTTATTAAAAAGATATTGCACCTTTTTATTGAATTAGCACATTAATATTATGTACTGCTAAATATCTATAGTTGTATGATTCCGTCACGTTCACCACTCCTTGCCGATACAGAGGAACACAATACATTGATTTCGGGGAGAGTCAAACGTTTGTTATGTCCATGCTTAGTAAATTACTTCACCGTTGCATTTTTTTATCGTATCGCTATATACCGTGACATTCTCTGAATACGAGCGCCAATATTTATGTTTCATGTGTGTCTATTACTGAATACGACAATACCAATACTATTGTCTATTGATATACTTCGTCGTTTAATCAATTTCTGAAGGTAGCAAATATCGCCATGCAAGCTCTAGTTCTTTACTAGCATCCGAGCAACGTCGGTGAAGCTTGTCTTCCGGCGGTAGCGTCACCATAGGAAATTCACCCTGAAAATATATAGATTGATGCTATTTAACGCTATATACGATGATTAGCACAAGAAAAAGGAGTCGGAAATTTGGATGTTTAACATGACTACCTACCAGACTTGCATCAGCCCACAGTGTTTCCAAAATTTCTCTGAAGGTGCATAATTCAGTATAGTTTGTGAAATATATTACCCAATCGCCGCTACTTTCATGGACTTCTCGACACGCAAATTCCTTTATGACAGAAAGAAAGAATTTACATTATAGAAACTCACGATATTTACATTTGTCCAATTACTTACCAGTATACACCAAGACTGTTGAGTTAAAGGTACTCTGAATGCAGTCAGATCTTCCACAGAAGCACAGGAAAGAGTTTCTCCACGTTGCTTACCAGGGAATACTTCTTTCATAGCGACTAAGTGCTTGGTAGTCGTAATAAGGCTACATGGCAAAGGCTCTCTCCTCTCTGATGCGTCGAACAATCCTGACGCGCTTTGAACAAAACTTTGCAACCATTCGGAGGCAACGTATTCGTCTGGGGCAGCAAATTGAAAAGCTTTGTTCGGTTTCAAAAGGATCTCGAAGGTGTGCGGACGATGAGAATTTGGGATTCTTCGACATCCTTGACAGAGACCGCCTTTTAATGGAATCGCTCGTTTCGGAAGCCTTTGACTTGCGTCGGTGAACATATAAACGACACCACCTTTTAGGACGAAGTAACCAGCCTCCCATGGATTAGTCGGTGCATTCGGATAAAGGTGTTGATAAGTGTGTGGTCTGTACATGAGATCACCTTCCTTAGTCGGACCACAAGGTGTACTAGGAGGTGACATGTGTTCGTCTTCCATATAAATAAGATTGTAATGTTCGATTTTCTCATCCTATAATTTTGGATTGTTAGCTATGAATTTCAGGGATGTATTACCAATAGGTACTTCTATTTTTCGTTTACATACGGGATGCACAGCGGTGTCACATAGAATCGAGTGTTTTAAAATATGCATGTCTTCATAGCTCAATTCTTTAACCGCTGGAAGGCGTGGCTTTGATGGAGATCTTCTCATAGCCATTTCCAAGTGGGCAATTAATTCCGATGTAGTTTGGGAACTTCCAGTAGAAAAAAGATATTGCATCTCATAATCCGCATTGGATAATAATATCGTTTGTGCATTTGGTCCGATCTAAAAAAAAAACAAAACAATTTTTTTTACTAGTTCGATAATCTACAAAACGTTATTATTCAAGTGAAACTCACCATAATAACATCCAACTCGTTATAAGGAATAACGAATTGATTACTGTAAGTGTGGTCGGGCTTCGAACCCGTTAAGTATAATGTTTTGTCCGTCAGCAAAGCGATCATTGGTTTACTATCGCCGTTTGTCATGTATGAACTTCTAACCTTGTATACTTTGTACAGTTCTTCCGTTTTGTCCCTGTAAATATATTTCTTAAATAGTTCTCGTAATTTCAAGCTAACCTTTTCTCCACTGAATTCTTGCTTCCCTGCGGCCACATTCTCCTGTATCTCTCGATCAAGATTGTCGTTAAAATCTTTGAACGAATCGTAGCTAGTTTTCACGCCTTTGATGTATAATGGATTTGTCTTTTGTGATTTTTTGTTTCTCTTAATCTCGAATTTTCTTTCGGTAATAGATTTCAAGAATCTACTCAGCAACGAAGTTTTTGACGGTGCCTGCCTCAGTGGCGGTGGTGCCAATTTATTACTATTTTCACCGGTCAATATCGACGTCATGTTACGTTTTTTCGACGGTGAAGCTAAATGTCTGCTACTCCTACGTTCGTCTAAATCCGCAGCGGTGACATTATCTACATCTGACCAGTCGCTGGAACTAGTATATTTCTTGGAATTCGAAGGGCAAGGCATTTCAACTTTCGCTGGAGGATCCTCGACTATGTTCCCATAATTTTTCTCAACTATATATGCTTCTTGCGCTTCGTTTTCCTCCAGTTCGATTTCCAATTTTGGCCTCAACGTTTTTCCAGGATCTTCCTGACCTTCCGGTACGCCACGTTCCGTGATCGACAGTTCACAAGCGCATTTACAACTGTTCTGGCATAACGATTGTCTACACGTCTTTGACGATGCTTTCCTCTCGCTGTCACTATCGAAAACGCTGGACGACGAAGAGTACGAATAATAATCGGAGTGCGCGTTTCTTGTGTTAACATTTTTCTGAACGTAAGGGGAATCTCCGTTTGCGCACCAGCTGTATCTTCCTTTCTGAGCGTCCTTCTTTTGAACCGAATTAGGCGTTAAGAAACTCATAGAGAAGTCGGCGTAGTTTTCATCGTCGTCCAATTTCATGGTTTTTAGGATATCTTCGTGAAAGCTAACTCGTTTTTTACTTTCCCCCCGCTTTTTCTTGCGTTGCCTACGTTGCACCAGAGCCTCTGAGCTGGAAGACGACAAAATACTAGTGTCCGTCATATTAATGGTATTCAGAATACCGTAGGGTGTTTCCATGTTCTCGCAATCAGAAATGGTCATACTAAGCTCCAATAGGTTCGTATCGTTGTTGATCACATACGAATTTCGAGGATCAACATTTCTCTTGAAGCTGTAACTACCGTCGCTATAATAGCTACTTCTTTTGTTTAATTCGTTGACACCGTTATCGATTTTGTTATTTATCTTATCTAATTTAGACTCATCTAAACTCTTGCTATAAAAATCATAATCTTTCAAGGTGTCCAAACTGGAACAATTAAGCTCATTGTCGTCAAGTTTTCTAGTTAAGTTCTGGTTTGCTATATCACTTGATGTTACTGCCGCAGTTTGAAATTTAGTAATCATTCCGGGTGACTGTGTCGGTGTCTTTCCATCTTCACTGGAATCGCTAGAGCTAAAGTTTTTATTGTCTTCCATACAATTGTTCATTATTGTTTTGTATCTATTATTCCGGTACTTTGGAATTTCTTCCAAATTAAAGTCTTCCTAAAAATGTTAATAAATCCGTGAGTTATACAAAAGAAATTAAATTTTCAAGATGGATTTTTTTCTAAAAATTCACCTCTTTGTAACTACTGGCATCTGTCTCATTTGCAAGATCCATATCGCTGTCGAAAGCAACTCCACTGTCACCGGGTGAAGCTAGACTCGAGGATACACTAGATGACCGAAGATGTAACGATAAAATGGTTCCAGAAGGGTTCACACTCATAGGCCTCTGAGGCATATAATTGCAGGTATCCAGGTATGTTACATCCTAAATGGAAAATAATCCTTAGATTAAAATTCATTCTTTCGATATAAATTTCATAATTTATAAGCATTTACTAAATGCATGAAAGTACTGTCATGGCTTGATTAATGAGAAGTAGATAAAAAGAGTGTAAATGCTATACATTGTATACTAGTTGTTAGATAAACATATAAATACAAAGAATTTTCCATGAACAAATAATGAAGGTGATACACAGTGAATGAAAAATAGGTGTACATAAGTGATAACTTATTGCCCCTTAAATTTATAAAAACAAATTCATCTTGACATGCTAAATGACAGACATTATTTATCATTGAGATAATTGTAACCAGGGGGTGATATTCATATCACTACAGGGGAAATGAAGTAATAACTACAAGAACACATGAATGTAAAATGCTGACGACTACACACTGATATGGTCATTGGCTTTTATTATAATCCTATAAGACCAAAACAGAAAAGAACAGATGCTTGGTGGGTACAGTATGAATATATCTGTACTTTCCGAAGAAACTTTATTTAATACATCTTGTCAAGGAATACCAATGAACCATTGTAGTACAATAAAATAGAGAAATTTGAGAAAAATATGTTAAACATACTTAAAACTCAATGAAAATAAACTCATTTAAAAAGTAATTAGGAATAATATATCATGGAAGAAAAATCATTTTAATTGCTTGGGTAAGATAAGATTGAATTGCATACCAGTTGTAATGTGAAGGATACATTTTCCAGACCAGCAAGAAGATTAACTAACTGGTTGGTTTTATCAGCATCCCGAACAAGTGCATGGGGAAAATACTGCTTTTTCAATGTTTTTGCATCTCGCAACAAACAGGCTAAATAACTTTCAAAGCTGCCCTCGCTAAGAGTATGGTAAAGCCACGCTCGACCTATAAGATACATAGTTTTTAGCAATTGAATCTTCAAGATATTGAGACATTAGATTTAAGTGTGCCTGGTTGCTACTTCTTTTTCTAGTTATACACACCTTTCCCAATGGAAGTTAAAACACCTTGAAGAGCATGTATTACAACAACAGTGTCTTGATGGCTGAGTTCACGAGCAGTCCCCCAATATCCATGTCGTTCTATACGTAGTCCATGACGCAAGGCTCGATCTAACCAGTAGACCAACCAAGAATCGCCATCCAAGACTACTGTTCCATATAAGCTCTGAGCATATACCTGATAAAAGATAAAACTGTCTTTTTATTTACCACTAAAATCAGTAAATGTTAATCATTTTTACACTATTCCACCATAACATAATAAAAACTTTTACATGTGATTAACGATCTCTTGAGTTTCCACTGTCATTGCAAATAGAGTACAAATTACACGAAAAACAAAGATTAAACAAGCTGCGCGGAGTAATGGAAAGAAAACTGCGTATATAAGAAGATAACGAAAACAATTTAGTCGGATTATTCCAGGAACGAAACGCAAAATAGTTCGCGAAGTGACGAAACGGATTCATCGATCTGCATGGATCTCAAAGAGTAGCGTACGAAATGTCACGGTTGTGTGTGACAGGTAGCAGAACAAACAGGTGAAGACACAGTTACGTTGCAGGAGAAACCACGACATGGATCACGACAACGTCAAAGAAGTCGCGTACAAAGTCGAGTAACTGTAGTGACGATAGGAACATATGTACCTACTCACTTTTGAAAACAAGAAACACGATAAAAACGCGTCAAGTCGTGTTAAACTGACGCAGTAAGGCGCTTGTGTGCGTGTAGCTTTGATTTTAACTGCTCCGTTATGGTTAAGTATTTCGTGAAACGAGAAAAAAAGCCAAAGCAAAATTGACTGAAGACAGAAGACGGTCGTGGTTATAGAAATTTGGGAAACAGTTCACGGAGGTCCTCAGATTTATAGGTTCAAAAGTTTAAATCAACGATACGAAAGTTCATGTAGACGTATGTATATAGATGACATATGGCCTTGGTACGCCATCCCGTGCTCGAGCATACAGCTACTCACCAATTTGACAGCTTTCGTCAGTTCCTGAAGAATTCTTCCCTTGGACAGTACCTTATCGGTACAAAGGTCCATGTCTTCCTGACTCGGCATTGCAATTTCCCTAATCTTACATGTTTTTTTATCATACGCTAACACGAACTTTCAGGAGAAAGACGAGGAGAACCAGAAGACAATTAGGGAAGACCGACAGCGGCACAGCGGCTTCGTTGCGGTTGCGACGTCGGTGGAGACGCACTGACACATTCGCCGGGTGGACTCATTGATTTTAGCTGTGCGCAGGCCGCGCGCCAATATCAAATTCCTCTTTTTAATCGGTCTCCCTCTTTTGTTTTTCTTTATTATTTGTTCCGAGCTTGGTGCCCTCTTGTTAAACGGGTGCAGTTTGTCTTTCGATAACGAGTTGACAAAATAAACAAGTTTTCTTATATGGTCAAATAATCGATGATTAACAAATTTTAGTTTCTTTACAGCAAATTTAGATTCTTTTATTTGTAACCCAACGTGCGGTTAGAAAACTGTAAATCATAGAGTGTTTAAATTGGCACAGTGTATCTATAAATGTCCGCAGTCTATTTAGGTACATATTACATTGTGTCGTTACTTATGTGCTTACTTTCAATGGGGCGCACGGTGTAGCGGCATTAGGCTTCCGGTTCAATACAAACGCAGTTATTATGCGATTCACCTATTTACGCAACGCAGAGAAAGTTTTACGGAACAAAGATCTAGTTGAAAATGTGCTAACTTTGAAAAATAGATAGATTTTCTGGATACCAAGAAATTTAATGCTAAATTATCTACGACGATATTGCCGATGAAACAAGAGGAAGTTACAAATTTGTAAATTCAAAATCTTGAAATAGAAAATATTTAATTACATTTTTCCTTAGTAAATCAACTGAGAGTGTAATTAATTTAGAGATATCCATAATTGGTTGACGTTATATTGTATTACGAGCGCTAACATTACGATCATATCATCAGTTGATTCCATTAATTAAAAATAATATAATTCTGTCATTGTAACTTACCTACCGTACTATATGGCGTTGTCCAATAAAATGGAAGATACCGTTGTGTTTTATCGAGAAAACGAATAAAACATTCTTCTGTAACGTGATAAATGGTATGATTTTAATGGATCAATGCAATCTGTCATGGGAGGTCAAAGGTACATGCGTAGCTATCACTTTGTACTTATCGTAGTGTGAAATAATATGAGCAATTTTTAACGTGTTATATATTCTGCATTGCTTTTCTGATGCCAATTTATGTTATTTTTATATTTGGCGCGTGTATCTACGATTAGACAAAGGCGAAATAAGTCAATGATGGCCAATGTCGGAAATACTATATTATTTACGAAATATTATAAGAAGGAATCATAGATAATAATTCTATTAATAAATAGACACTGCATGATGTAAATTTAAATTTGGAATATGAACGTAGATACATGTACGTAATTGATTTTTAATTTCTAGCTAGTAATATGTATGTAACATACGTATAATTAAGTTTAAAAAATGCTAATGAATGCATATGAATTTAGAACTTTGTGAAAGGGATAATTACTTTGAGAGTACATAATTTTTAATAATTACTAATTAAAATTGTGTTTATATTTAATCAGGGAGAAACTGAGAAATAGTATACTAATCTATCACATAATAATACATTAGGGCCATACATAGCTTAAAATGTGGGCTAATTTGCAGAATTGTAAAATTTATGTGTTGCATACTTAGTATGCGAGGATTAAAACTTGGAAGCAATTTTTTAAGATAAGAATTGTTAAGAAATACTAATATTCCGCGCCAACTATTCTTCGGTCCCTCTACAGCCCCGAGATGATCGATTATCGAGCGTCTACTGTACTCAGAATTCATGCTTTATCGGTAACGTCGGGTATTGACACTTAAACTGTAAGGTGGCTTTGGAGTCTTCGAAGCATGCGACAGAAAATTATGTGTACATATACATTGCATGGCAAGTTTATTCTATATCTCGTCTGTGACCACAGGCAACACGGCTGGTCATTTGCATATGTAAAATTCGTAAATATAAGAATAGATATAATATGCAATGTAATTTTCAGTCCCATGCTTTGGGGGCGTCAGAAGCCCCTGTACCATTTCAGTATGCCATTCCTTGCTAGAAAAATTTCCAGTTATCATCTTCAAGCATTAAGGACCATAGTTTATAGGCCAGTTGATAATTTATGTACAACAAAGATCCAACAGATACGTTCATTAAAAACACAGTACAATTTATTCGTCGTAAAATAAATACATTTTTTGTCAGCAACGAGTTGTCCATATCATACAAAATCACTTATTCTACATGTTGAAAGTGAGTTACTCATCACGTTGAGTATGCAACTCTTTTCTTTTGTTCGAATCGGGGGCACCACGTTCCACACATTCTCACGGTTTAACAACAATTTTTCCTTAAACAAAAATTAATGATTCTAAAGATGAAAAAAGTGTTGCGTCAGAAGAATCGACCAAGTATGCAAACGTTTCGGTTTTATCGTTCCATGGCGTGGTTCGTACGTTACGAAAGTTCTGCGAAATGGACTCCGTCTACGATCGACACGATGTTGACGATTCCTTCGCGGATGTAATTTGTCCATTGTTCCGTAATGCCCGGGTGGAGTGATTCCTTTCGGTATTAATCTGGGCGTTCAGTGGAGTTTTACATTTCCCTTGAGAATCAATGGAACACGTACAACAACAATTTGAAAAGGATGAACTCGGTCTTCCGGCTGAAACCGTTGTCTATGAAACCTTTAGCCTTACGATAACCAATTTGGCTGTCATCGAATCCACGTCGCGATCACGCATTACAATGGAAGATAACTCTCTCGATGTAACGAAGTTACGAGGGCAGGAGTTAATCGAGTGATTTGAGCAATTGGAACGTCGCGGCGACGTGTCTGCGATGAGATTCGTAAAATCGGTATGTGTACAGGGTGCAGCGTTTCGTATCGAAACGAATCACTGGCTCGGCGTAACGTGCTCGATCTTGCGGATCGATCGGAAACACTACTGCTAAATTTACAAGTGAGGAACTTAAGATTAAAATTTTCCAATCCTCTTATCTCGAAGACTCGATACGCACCAGCGATACGGTGTATGTCGTTCTTTCATAGCAGTGCCGCTACCATCAATTATCGTACGCACGCTGGGAATCTTTGTGAAAATGAAATCGTAACGACGTCGCGTATCGATTATGTGCATCGAACCCTGTAAAGCCGAATTCACACTAGCTGTCACGCTACGGTCAGATCACGTCAAAATCAGGCAGCGGCCTTTATCAATCACACGTAACCCTAAATTCAGATTGAGCGTGTTCGAACCGTACCTTTGATCGCTGATATGAATCTGGCTTAACTCGGATGCTACTCGAAGAAATAGCGACACGGTGATTCGCTGCTTTTGCTACGTTTCTTTGTCTCGTTCTTACCCTAAAACTTGCGCGGTCATTTTGGTACATTCATATCCACGACGGGACAAACATGCATACACATATACACACACGCTCAGGCACACGCACGCACAGAAAGCGTGAAAATGGTCATTTCGTACGCACGGATCCTGCGTGCAGGATAATAACCGGCGTGCCAGTCGGCTGGCCTAGAGAGATTCGAGGATAGGGAACGCTCTCTCGTTGGGCCACAGGACTGGTCGCGAGCGATCATTCCAGACGTCCTCGACGAAATATCTTTGATATACATACGTATTGTATACCCACGATGTGTTTGTATGGATAAAGTTTTACGAAGAATCCAGCGGACAGACGTCACCGATTTAGCAAACGATCGGTGAATTCGGGACTCTGTACGGCTTGAGCGCTTCTGATCCTCACGATACTGGGAGGGGGAGGAGGATCGAGGGAGTTTACTCTTTGAAACCCCGGTTGTCGATGAACACACGATTCCTCAGCCCGTTGTCCGAGATGTAACCGGTCGCCATTTTGTACTGGTTCGCGTACATCGAGCCGTTCTCCTTCGCATCGGCGACACCGGTTGACGTCGATTCGATCTGTTCTTTTCTGCTCTTTTCCCTGGCCGCGGCCGCCTCCGCCTCCTTTTTTTTCAACGACAACGATGTTTTTCTCTTCCTGTATGCCTCGACGTAGAAGTCGCGGAACAGGAAATAGAACATTACGGCGTGTAAACCGATCAACCAGACGAACGCCTTCGGGTAGTTGCAGTCGATGAATAACAGCTGGAACGCGTGGATCATCACAAGAACGAACTGGACCATCTGCAGGCTGGTCAGGTACTTCTTCCACCAGAGATACGGCTGGATCCATGTGCCGAGAGCAGCCAGAAGGTAGTACGAGTACATCACGATGTGGACGAACGTGTTCAGGAGACCGAAAAAGGTCGAGTGACCGCCTGTTAGAGGGAAAAAAGATGTTGAAGTTAGCGGAGAACAAGTCGATTCGGAAAGATCGTTCAAAGTATGAACTGAATCGTCGACTGTATTTGTAATTTTTTTAGAGTAGAATTAATCATATCAGCGATAAGGGAATATTTCGTTAATTTTGTACGAGTAATTGCTAGGTCTGTCGGAATCGTATCTGAATTTTTTAATCCTCTTATTCGAGTATCGATAATATTTACTCATTTTCAGATTAATCTAACTGTTCGAAGCATACGATCAGATTCTATCGTATGCTTCGAACAGTTTATCAGTTTTTTCCGAGATACCTAATACTTACCGCGAATGGGAAGAATCCTGTTTAGGATTAAATAGAAACTATATGTAGTGTCTACTTTACATCTGAGTAAGACGTAACGAGTGAGCACTGTATTCCGTAATGATTATGAAGTAGGAAAAAAATAACCGAGGAAGCGCGTGCTGTTAATCGATATCCGGAAGGCTTGTTGTCTTCTTACCAGGAGTGAACTTGACGCCGAACCAAACGGACATGGGCATGCATCCGTGATGGATCACGTGCAGAGTCGAGATGTGATTGTTCTTTTTCCTCAGAACGAAGAAGATCGTGTCCGCGAATTCGGTGAATTTCGAGAAGTAGTACCACCAGCAACCGTGGGCCATTCGTACCGCCAGCGGATTGTTCGAGTAGTCCACCGGTTGGCAACGGAACGAATATTGACCTCCCCATCCGGACACCAAGGACTACGGCGGACAAAGAAGGAACGATAAATTCTTTTTCTGTCCAGGATCTTAAGTTCCTCATGGTCGACGACGCAACAGAGTCTCGAATCACAGATCTTTTTTGAACCAAAACGGAGGACGTTCAACCTCGTCGACTAAGTTCGCTTACCTCGGTGAACAGCCACGTGGAGAAGATCACTTGGAAGAGGTTGTAGAATATCATCACTCTCCTGAGATCAAAAGGTTTCCGATTCTCCATCAGCTTGGGACCCAACACTTTCACGAAATAAACGTAGGAGAGACAGATGGCCAGAGTGGGGAACGGGCTGCTCATCAGCATCCAGTCGTTCACCCTCGGGTCACTCTTGTTGTCCATGAGATCTCTGTAGCCATCGTATATTCTCTGTATGACCTGCGCCATCTGGAATTGAACGGAATAATTGCCATCCTTAGTAAAGTATACAGTAAGTATCCTCTTAAGCTTTCGGGGCCTGGGGTCTTATCTGGATACTTATGTGGGTGGTAGATGTGACCAGAATTCGTCGAGAACCCAGTTCCAAGAGCTGGCGGGGACAGGGGCGGGCGTTGAAGTGGACAAAAATTCGAACTCTTGAACGAGCATTATTGTACTCTGCGAGTCGCGATTCCTCTGAGGCGGACGACCGTCTGGGGATCTATGGATCGCCCCGTATATCCAGCGTGACGAAATTTCGCTTCGCAGTTCTCCCACTTTCACTGACGAAATTTTCTCGAATATAGTGCGCGAAGAGACGCGCGAATACCGAATCGGACGGGGTCAGAAATTCCCTCGTTGAAAATTTCTATCGACCATCGAAATTATACACCGTCGTTGACACCTCTCGTCTGGTGTCGCCCGATCTGTCAATCTCGTGACACGCGCGGATCGTTTGGCCGGGGCACGCGCGCCTCGTACGTGACGGTGCGTCTCGTGAAAACTTCGCCTTATACGCCGAAATCACGTGTCGGCTTGGCAATTTCATCGACCCGCTGGTTTTCGTAAACAAACACGAATTTGGTCAAGATTCTGCGTATTGGGAGACAAGGAAACCGTAGACTGACAGACATACTCTCAAGAGCATACTCAACTTACGTTAGGGGAAAAAGTGACGTAGGGAATGGGCCTCCTATCACTCGGTATCGAGACAAATTAACATTCGGTTTAACATTAATTTCAGTACTTGAAATAAATTTACCAAGTAGTATGCAACCCTTCAACTACGCTACTTCTTCCCGCCAATAACATAGTAATTTCGACTATCTACTGAATAAGTAACGAATATAATACCCAATCTTACATGTAACCTCCATTGGAATCGAATTACCTAACGCGTATAAACGAAATGCACTTTTTTCTCTGGAAACGATCGATATTCAAATATATTTCCATTTTATTTGTTAAGTACTCAATGTTTCCGAGTGCTCGGAACATTGCGATAAATTGTCCAAGGTTCGAATATCTTTGAAATCGAATTAAACAGTCGGATAAGATTGTTCAGTGTGTGTTTAGCGAATAGCATAAAAATGTTAATGCAAATTACGTATTCGACGCGAAAGGACATCGAGGCGGCCACGTGAAATGTTGCGAAACGCGAAGGAACCAAAGACGGAATCGATTCGTTAGCGGGTCCCGGCGTAAGTACGTGCATATGTGTAATTCGTAGAACGAACGAACGAACGAACGAACGACAATACTTAAAATCCTGGCGTTCGTTAGGACGAAATACGTGGATTGTTCAGTTAAAAAATGTTTTCCGGCCTTGGAACTGCAATGATTGCCGATGCAAATTACTTGGAAGACGCTACATAGTCCATGATGTACCACGGAACGAACAGTTTCGTTGACATTAATGATTTGAACAAGCCTGTTTTTTCCCCGCGAGTACCTCTTTCATTGGAAGCTACCGATGAAATAGTATTTATTGTTGTGTCTTGAATCTTTACGATGTCATTCGTAAAAATAAAGCATTTGCGAATTATTTGTTGGCGAAACTGAAAATCTACCGGTATTTACTGGCATAGGCATCGTGTCGCATACGAAAGTAAATGTCGAGTGATTTTAATACAATCGTGATGTATTATCTAAGTTCTGAGTACTCTATATTTCTTGGTCACACTGTGACTTCAAGGGTACTCGGTCGTTGATCTCCGAACATTGATTCGTTTAAATCGCTGTCGGATAGACAAGCGTTACTATTTTCGTCGACGCCGATTAGAATCAATCTGTTCGGAATTAGAATATTCGAATGAATTGAATAAATTATCCGTCCGTAACGTTACTATGATTTCTTCTTCTGCCAAGTAATTTTCCTCGATATTTCGCATTCGTTTAATCGCGTTATACTACTTTTACTCAGAGATAGGCAATATTCTTATATAGTTAAAGAGTTTGGAATAACAAGTAAAAGATGAAAATGTACTTCCCCATTTCCAATCGATTAAACTTGGAAATTCAAATTTTTATAATAAAATAATATTTTTTCTTGAATAAGTAGACACTTGCAAACAATTATTTAATCTTAGTAACTATTACATTAGGATATCAATTTTAGACGATTTTGTTACTGTTTCACTATGTCTTATGCAAATAAAATTCTGCCCAACTCTGCTTTTTAATCCTGTTTTAATCGGTCAACAGTTTAAAATGACTTTCCTGTTGGTATGGCTAAATCAATATCATAGGAAACCGTGGAGACTTTTCAAGTTTGTTCATTATAAAGAAAAAAAAAACGTTTAAAGTTTAAGGTATCTCTATTTTAGTGCATGAAAGAAAAACGACAGACCTTTTCGAAGTCAGCTATGCGGTATTTCCCGTTAGACAACTTTTTCCAAGAGCGTTACGTTAATGTTTTCTCGAAAGATCAGTTCACCCACACTTATTACTCGGGCAACACGACACCGGTAGTTTCACTCCGGTTCACGGACCCTGTTTCCCTTTCGTCGTCAGCGAATCAGAATCCATAATTTTTGGGACTTGTTGAACACTGTTATTAATCATTACTAATCGTTTTGATCCGTCTCGCTTTTGTCTTACGTAAAACTAGTTCGCGGACCGTTAACCGATTCGACAGTCGACGATTTTCCCAAGATGAAAAAGCAGCTTCACCCTCGCAAAATGGTGCAGCTACTGCCTGCCCATGGTACTCGTTCCCGCCAAGGAAAAATCATACCGAACGGGTTCGATCTCGGCCACTAAAACATGTAATCCTGTTTACTCGTCCACGACTGGTCCCCTGGAATAGAAATTCCATCGACGCTCTGGAGATCAATGCCTGTGATTTTTTTAACCGGTTCTCAATCTATAAAGATCTCGCGTAACTAGTTGCACGGGCAAGGTAGGATCGCGATGTATGTACTTAGTTTCCTCGGCGTCCGATAACCCCGTAACGTCCTTCGTTTGTGATTTTGAATGCCTTGATAATTCATCTGTGGGTTATCTATATCGAAATATTCTGTTTGTAACGATTGATTTAGTATCCTGAAAACTTTGGACTCGAGCGTCACATGGTTATCTAACGTGTACGATATGACAATTTACTTGGGACCGAATTTCAGTAAATACTGTACATTTGCACTCACTATTCGTATATCAGTTGGCAAATTTGACGTGTGTGGGACAGGTAAAGACACAAAGTGAAGAGGTAGGAACACAAAGTAACCATTACCGAATTTCTACGATCTACGAAAAGAAGTTCCACGATAGACTACAAGAATTTTAATAGATTCCTTGTTTTGTCGTTTCTTGTAAAACTGCTCTTCTTATAGTTTCATGATATTTGTATCAACTTCGAGAGAATATAAGTTTACGTGGGAAAAGATTCCTAGTCGTGCACGAAGATCAATGCCATCGATTTTTTTAGCAGACACGCCGATCTTGCGGGAGTCGTTGTACGAGGCTCAGAGATCACGAGGTAATTGCGTACGCGCCGGACGTTCAAACAATCATCTTTTTGTTTCCCAACCAGCTGATGCATCCGAAATTTACGATTTCATTTTGTAATTCTCTTTATCCCCATAATTCCCAGCCGCTGATCGGAATAGAAATTTCCGATCGTGATTTAATATCACCCAGAACGTGACTCCACGTTGCTCTTTGTTTCACAAGAGGTTCCCCCGGTGGCTCGTGCGACTCCGTTTTCGAATTCTGTTCGCATCTCCGTAACTCGCTGGCTGCTGCAACCACGGAATGAAAAAAAACTTTTTGACCGCTTTCGTGTCTCTGATATAATATAGTCTCAAAATTTTGTAACGTCGCTCTTCGAACGAACATCATCGGAATTTTCCGCTAATCAAAGGATTCGCGGATAATTGAGACATGAGTTCGAATCATGTATCTTATTATTAGTCGTTGCTAATCCTTCATAAATCATCGATTAAGAATTATGAACAGAGGCCGCCTTGTAAAATCCCGACAGGCTACTTCTACTGGCAATATATTACAGAAGGATCGACTCGAAAGGAGACAATAGAGTCGAACCGAATGAGTGATTTATAACGAACACGGACGATGTTAACTGTGCAGGGAAAAAAAACAACGCCCGGAAGTGGATCGTAAAACGCAGCGGTTGTAGAAGTTGTGTCGATAGACTCAAAGTTCAACGAGGAAGCAAGTTCGAGGAAGCAATGCTTCCAGGAGCTCACGGATCGATTGTTAACATCGGTTATTCCCTAGAAAACGGGTTTTTCTTTGTATTTCCATTTTTCGTTCATTAGCATCTTCGACTCTTCTCCCAACGCGTGAGATCATCGAGATCTAGCTTATAGTACGTGCGTTCTGAGATCGTAATTTCTTAATCAGTATGTTAATCTTAATCCTATAGGTAATTGCTGATCTGAACTTATTTATCGCCGAGCAACACACGGTATCATCGAATGGACATTACTGATCAGTAAACTGCGGATATTTATACAAATATCGTGTTTTTAAAATTCATTTACGGAAACTCGAGACAAAAACAACCATTCACAAAAAGAAGACAAGATTCCATCGGGTCTGAAATAAAATAAGAACCGTGTTGGAATTAATGATACCATTAGGCCTTTAATTATGCAGGCGGCTTAATCATAAGTATCATAAATCTCCCAACTTCTTAAAAAAAATCCACAGAACTTGGTTAACAATCTACATGAAATCTGCAATCTACCAATCAGTATCATTATTAACCGTTCACAATTCGTTAAATAGGCCATTCGGAATTCGCTGTGGATCCAGCCACGATCATCGACAAGGTCCATCGGGAGGAAATGACTCGTATATCGTCCCCTTATTGTCACATTTATTATCTCTGTTTCCGCAAACCGCGTAACGCGCGCATTCAAATCACCGCGGACGAACGAGTAGGAGGAGCGATAGAGAAGGCACGCGCGAAACAGCCCGTCTTAGGAGATGGATTTTTGCAATGTAAAGCCGCGTGGTACGCAAGGATGCGCGGTACAGGCGTCGCGTAATGAAATTGGAATCGGTTGCCTCTGTAGCCCACCACCATGATGATTCGCTTGTTAAGCGCCATTTGCTGGCCGGTCAGGTGCATCTTCGCAGTGCGTGTATACTATCGTCTAACGCAAGTGAACCGCGCCTTTGTCACCGTCCTACCGAAGCCTATTGGCGATTCCGAACGAAACGGTCGCTAAATTGGGGGACGAGATGTGTAAAACTTTCATTGGATGTATGTGTCTACGTGGTTTACCGTAACTGATCGTAGAACTCGGAATGTAGTGGTTTCATACTATTGAACTTTCGTTTTAAAAAGGGAAGTAATTTTGAAAATTAACATTATTATATTGTTAAGCTTTTCGCAAAATCACATTTTTCGGGTTATTTGTACAGGGACAAACATTAAACGAATCTAGATTTGTTCCGTTAAAGTAGGGAGATTTTAGTGTTTTCCTTCTTTTTATAGTAGAAGCTTCTTCAGTGGAACCATTTTACGTACCACGTCTTTCGCAAGAAAACTATACCAATTTAAGATTTAATACATGAACTGTGATATTAACTCATCAGTAGGTTGCGGATTATATGCATTTATAGTCTATAGGTCTCTGTGAAATACAAGGAACGACAAAACTTTCGTCATTTGCAACGAGTTTTTCTATTTTCTTTTGACCCCAATAAGATATTCAGGAGAAGAAAGAAATTTTTCTTTTTCTTTTTGTCTTTATGAACAACCCTCTAAAATGTGATTTTGCATAAAAATCCGCAGTCTACTCATCAGCAATTACGAACTGTAAATTATGCCAAACGGAAATCTGCATAAATTGAGAAGGTCTCGAACTGTCAGAGAATAAATTGGTTCCTTTCAATTTGGAGACTCCGTGACTTAATGGGACATTAATTAAAAGTGACTCGGCAATACTGAATGAAGATGCTTTTCCTTATAACTTTCTGTATGACATTAAAGAATGTTTCATTAGTCGGTGTAGATGTACAACACTCCAAATCAAAATCAAAAATTCAAATTCTCAATGATTTTGAGTCGCTGATGGAATCAGAACTAGGTGACTAAAAATTTTTCGTCCACCATTTGGTTCACTTGTGCCCAAATATGCTACAGACGATCAACAATCGGTGAACTTGCACTTTGATCATAATCGACCGGACGGTGATCGAGTCATTGTGTGGATAGTGATCCCTTCTTTGTGTTCTTGCGAATTGCGTCACCGTGGAAATTATGGAATTCTGATGGAAAGTTTAGAATGCACGCCAGGGAATTATGCTTCTGACGCAGTGTTCGGATAAACTTCATGGTCTTATGGCACAAGAACATTTGTTATACGATCCTGAAATTGTGTCAGAGCAAGCGAAATAAAGGTAACGGCAATGAAATTTTAGCCGTTAATGGAAATTATATTTTGATGAGTCATTCAGTAGAATTCCTTGCCTACAGGGTGTTCACATTATCATTAGCCAAATTTGTCGTAAATGGTAAGTATATAATACAAACAAAATGGAAGTAGGAAATGTTTCGTTGTTCTTATTAATCGGTAAAACGATGGATTACATCTATTTTAAGTTGGCGATAGTTTTCGAATAACGAAGGTGACATGTAACCTTTTTAATTGTAGAAAATGTCTTTCACATTGCACGAAAGCGACTGTAAAGGCGAATTCAACGGTGTCAGACACAGTGACCTGCAAGGTCGCACAGTCTGGAACAAAAGAAATACCTCGAACACATTGTAGCACTAGCATAGTGTATTCAATGTGACTTTCCTTAGCAACAATACATTTTTCAGTTCTGTTAATTACACTTTCAGCAAGTAGCTACCGCTAATGAAACCTTATCAACGAAAAATACAAATGAAGAGAGGGCTATGGAGTGTTCAAAGTATTTCTTTGATTTGTGATATTATGACGAAACAATTATTATCTACTTTTTCGTCCAATTTGAGAGAAATGTGTCCACACTCTGGAAATGGCCGGAGGCAGATTGATTGGAAACCTTGAAAGTTCATAGGAAGTTAAGAATCGCGTGTCAAACAGTTTCAGGGTTAATGTATTTTATACGAAAATAATCCGAGATAATTTTTCAGAATTGTCAAATAAGAAATATGCAGTGGAACTATCACATAAAGTTCTTTGAAGAAGGCCGAATAGGCATAAATCGTGCCTGGTGCACGTTCAAAGAAATCCCGCAATTAAATCGTGACTTTCATTGACGATGTCCATTGCATAAGACATCCCATCGAAAAGAATCGATCGTTAGATCCGGGATAAGTGTACGCTCGGAAGAGAATCGCAGCAGACTGCGCGTGACGCTTAATTGCTTTAATCAGATACAATGAAAATGTAGTAAGGCGATTTTGAATCGGGAATCTTCAGTCGTAACATGGTTGACAAAGGTTATTGGACTGAACAGCGATGATATAAGACATTTTGTTTCGATTATGATAATTTTTTCGCCATTTAAAGGTAATTAGGATTTTATGCAATCTGCAATGTGCTTATTTCGGTTTTACACTCTTCTTGGTCAAACATTTTCTATTTGTAAGCTCAAAAAACAATTTCGAAACAACATACTTTCTTTAAAAATGAAATCAATAAAAAGAAATGATATTAATTTTACTTGCAGTCCTTAGGATAAACAACCGAAAAAAATTCTGCAATTTTGTGTTTTTTTTTTATTCGCCGAGTCGTCTTCGTCCGACAGAGCTCAAACACGACCTTGCTAATTCTCTTTCGTTACGACTAAATTTGGCAAACATACACATTCCGTCGTGTGTTAAACAGTCTCGCGTAAGATTCTGCAATTTCTTATGTAAGTTTTTATCGTCGCTCCGCATTTTCTTTGAATATATATATTACACGTTAGAGAGGTTTAAAATGCACTCCATCTCATTGCATCTGTTACAGATGTTTCTTGTTTTTACTCCGGAGAATTAAAAAAGATACAGTGTTTGCAATTTCATGTTCATCGATACCAATTACGAAGTTAGTACGGATGGAATCTTGTTTCTGAATAATACTGTAATACAAGATCAAAGATATTTAGTGATTAGATAAAAAGTTGTGTTGTAAATGTGAATTTATATGAAAAATTTAGTAACGGTGAATATAAGTTTCCTTTGTTCTTTTTAATCTTCGCTATTATGTATCTTTCGTTTTCTTATACCCGTATCGTATTTTTTCAAAAATGTTTCCTTTCCCAAATCGAGAACTAAACGTGAACCGTGCATGCAAACTTACATTTTTCCATAAGCCAATTTACTGAAACTAAGTAGATATAAAATAAAATACTTCACTAATTTTATTGTTTACATTGGAAATATTGAAAACACAGAATCTAAAAACGACTTTGAACTATTCCGAAACTGCCAAGAAGCTAATGGATGATTACAGAATAATTTGAGCGGTTTTCTAAAACTAGTACAAGAAAATTTTTATAAATAAAAATCCATTTCCAAGATCCCACAATAAATAGAAATTCGACGTACAACCGAACATGTCTCATTACTATCGCGTCTAAAATCGAACTCCTATATCAGCTCCGACACCTGACAGTCAACCGAGAGCAACGTCTACAAAATTCGATTTTCAGTCTTTGTAATCACACAAATCGACGAACAAAATCACTGGTTGGTTCACAGGCGGCGTTATAAACCAACGAACACGTTGTACGACTCTACTCACCGTGAAAATCGAAGGGCACTGTCTTCCTCAGAATCGGCGGATCACTTTCGAAATCGTAATCAATCCTGGTTCCGTGAGACTATCGATCACCACTGTGAGGGAGGAGAGGGGGAGGACTTCTTGGTCCGGTCTGTGTGTTGTCCAGCGCCGAGGAGAGCACGTTCGTGCTTGACCACCTTCGAGGAAACTGAAGCCCCCGGAATGAATACCGTGTTTTATATCGGCATAAGCCCATGACACCTGTGCCTGCACGTTGCTCGCCGGTGGTGTTGTGGGGTACAACACCGGCCCCACCATCCTCCCTCCACAGGGGCCTACTCTGTGACGCCTTCGTTCTCCCGCCGTCGATCGTTCTCGATCGTTCAAGGGTCGACCCGCGGCGGGGTTGCCCGTGTCATCGCCGGGTTTTCGGACGAAAAATTTCGCGATTCATTCAACCAACAGGACCGACGTGTGACGCGTTCTCGTATATCTGGCAATGGGACACCGATCGTTTTTGTTTGTTCGTATTCGAGTCACGCATAACACTAGCGAATCGGCGCCACGCCACCATGTGATTGGTCAGTTTCGTGCGTCGAAAATCTTTCGTGATCTTCGACGAGGACTCCCCTTACAGTTAGTCGTTTCTTAAGGCTGTAGACTGAAAATATACAGTGCGAGGCATTTGTAGTCGAGAGTGATAATTTCGTGGTTTTCGGTCGATTCAACGATACTTTTCCTGTGATATCTTGCGGTACTTGGACGGTGATATC
Source organism: Dufourea novaeangliae (assembly GCF_001272555.1). NCBI lineage: Eukaryota > Metazoa > Arthropoda > Insecta > Hymenoptera > Halictidae > Dufourea > Dufourea novaeangliae. The sequence continues at coordinate 853,313 of NW_015373973.1, forward strand.
GTTGGTTCAATGTGGTTAGAAGAAAGGGACGTTTAGGATACGGGAATTCTCGGTGATATCAGGACTTCAATAAACAGTAGTCGGAGGGTGATTACGGCAAGTGTCACGTTCGGCCATTTACGTGGATAAACAATATCGGATCGTGTGGTACTTACAGCGAAAATCGAGACCGATCGATTGCGAAACTTTGTCAACCACTAAACTGTTTACCTTGATTTAATTATGAGTCGAGAGGGATACAGAACGATTACTATTGGATAGTACACTGGTCAACCATCCTCTGTTGTCTTACCTCCGAATTTCCATTAAAGTCGAATCGTAATGTTACACGTGATCTCCTTGTAACATATTTATACACGATAAAAAGCACGACGATTGCGTGTTTGAATCGCGAGAGCAATTAAGATGCGGTCGAGGACTACCGTTTACCTGGTTGCACAGGGTGTTTCGTAATGCACGTTGCACGATTAAGGGATAAATTCGTTCAGAAACGATGAAACGAGTCTTGTATCGAGCGTCTGTCCGGTTCGACCTTGTCTCCGAATGATGAGTGCTTGGCGTTTCGGTGACCGGGGACTTGCTTACCTTCGCGAGAGGTGTTCGAAACCGATCACCTTTCTTATATCGGTGCACGCGTATAAATGGTTTCTCATTGATCTTCATGACCTTGTGATAATTGCGCGAGCTGTTCGATTTTGCCGGCGACCTTGAGCAAGTACTTTGATACCGTCAATGAACTGTAAACAGGGTACTCGGGACGAGTCGCGAGTCGACCTTCGATTGGTTGTTGGGATACGATCAGAGTTCGGTAGGATTTTATTCGAATAATACGTAGTGAAAAGTAGCAGTATATAAGATCGTCATGCTGACCTTCAAACAGTTAATAAGATTAAATAACCATTCGCCAAGTGTCTACTCATATTTTATTGTACAAATTTGAATATCCTGGGTACAATCAATTAAAAATGACGAAGTAGATTTTTTCAACTTTTATTCGTTATTCGAAACTGTTTATCTAAATACTGGATTTGCCCATCTCTGGACATGACGTCTTAACTACCCACAGATTCAGTTTCTTTAGTGCAGCCAAAGTCTTTTTGCAAATACACTATTTCTTCTGATAGTCGTTTAGTATGTTCAGAATCTGTTTAAAAAAATCTTCGAAAGAAGCACAAATTGAATATATTTTCGTGGTAACTTATGTTACTGCGTTTAACCCTCTATATGTACAAACGGATTGTGTTCCGAAATGGAATTACAGGTCAGAACAAGCAGCATTGCACGCGGGCTATAAGTTAGACAAAAAGGACAAAAATGTCCACAATTCGACGATTTGAATACAGATTCAGCGGTAGATTACGGAGATAAAAGCATACAACCATAGTGGTTGTCATAACAATGTTTAAGAGACAAGAATGCCAACAAAGACTAGTATATAATTTAACAGAGAAGATATCAATTTTACCATAAAACGGTTAATACATTGAAATGATATATTACCTGAAGTAATGAGATTAAAATCTGTCGTATATACATATGTAAAAAAGGAACATACATAAAACAAAAATGTCGGCAAATTGATTTATAGGTTTCTTATTACAGCATACAGTCTATTTCTGTCACGCTATTAGCATAAATGTGTTAAACGTTGTATATAATTTTAACGTTATTATTATAAAAAAAGAATAAAGTTTATTTTGCCTCTATCGAGTATTCAAAAACAGATTGTCTTCATTAACGGACCACATTGTACAATATATTCACGAGACATCATCATAGAGCGCTAACTCGTCAACTCATCCCCTAAATATACCTCGCGTGTCACGGAACACAAAACGTATACATTCTACTTTAATCATTATCCAGAAGCGCCTTTCGGACGCTCGATAATATAACATTATAACAATCGTTCGACTTCACTGACGTCTCGTTTCCAGGAAATTTTTTTTTCTAACAGTTTCGTACTGATTAGAGGTCTCTGAATAACGATGTCGCGGAAACGTCTAATGAGCAGTGCAAGTAACGAAGTTGCCGGGCGTCGTGTTTGATTTGAATTTTCCACGGGCAGCCACCGATAGCCAGATTACATCCACGTGAAAAATATTTGCGTGGTATCGGTTGCGTAACGATCGACGGACGCAGTGTTCATTGAGCAAAGTCTGCCTCTCGTCGTATTTCGGAATCGTCGTTGGTCTTCCGTGACGTAGAGACTTTAACCCGTACACCAGATAGGTTTGCGCTTGTAACGACTACGTCGTTCGTCGGGTCAATAGTGAATTATTCATGGTAAACCGTTGAAATCGCGGAACAGTAATAAAACCATCGATCGGTTTATGCTAAAGTACAAATCGGCCAAGATAATAAATGTTAACTGTCGATTAGGCGGCCAGCGACGCGAGGCGCAATGTTTTGGTCCGCAGCGCCGTTTTTGCGACGCTACGCCTTGGTCGACGATCGTATGTTCGCTGACGAACGAGATACATAATAGTCATTGCCGTTTATGTATTGCGTACACACCGTTTTACTCGACGATCATCTTGATTTCCGGCATGTTTTGTTTACATTCGCGTGAAAAATCGAGTCGTGGCCCGCACGTGGCGGAACCGATAGGCTCACGAGGAAACACGATCAATTCATGATTTTTGGTCGGACGGACAAACGTTGAGCAACCACCGGGGCATCGTTTTGTCACGCACGACGTGCAACACTCGCTTATCGTTTGAGACATATTTTAAAATACTCGTGCGTGTGACGTTGCTTTAATATTCATGAAGTGGACAACTTAGTTCGTTCAAGCGTTGAATGTTTACATTCAAATTTACCGTTTGGAAGTACGAATTTTCTTTATCGATCAATCTGTTACCTCATCCATATTCAAGTGGCATTTATTCTTGTAGAAGGTTAAGAAATCGGTCTTTGATTTGTTAAATGATAAAATTTCTAATGTTGCTCCATATAACATCCACGGTAGTATAAAATTATTTCGAACTTGCAAATAATGGGAAATACACAAGAAGTAGACGTAAAATGTAAGTACATTGGATACTAAAATGAAATACTTAAGAACATAACATCTATCGAAATATAATCTTCATTTCGAGTCATATAGATCCGACGAGGACAGCAGGGTTAAATGAAACGGAATACTAAACTTCATCAATGGCACGCTGGACTCGAGTCGTCGAATTCGAACGACGAGCTCGAAACAAAAAAATAATGTCAAGTAATGTTTCAATAGAGATTTCTTTCCGGGTAACAATCTTCGAGACGCCTCCTCAAAAATTCACGACGCATCGGTACGAACAGTAAACACTTCGCCTACGAGACTTTTTTCTCCTTTTCGCACGAACAAACGATCATCGATCGAAGGTGTTTATATCTTGAGCGAATGTATGCAAGGGGGATAACGAGCGATAAAACGACGACCATGGGTAGGGTCAATGAAAACAATACAAATCACTGCTCGTCGACGTTTCACAAGTTGTTTTAACGTGCTTCCGCGCGCGAGCGTGTTATAACTTTTAATATTGCCAAAGTGTGCGCCCTCTTTTAGGAATGCTTTCGTCGCGCGCAGCTTCCACAGAAATCAAACAAATCGGTGACATTGGGAAAACGTTGGAATCGTTTTCTTTCTTTTTTCTAGAGGACGCGGGTCGAAATCCGGAAGCCACGAGCAATGCTAACCTCGTGGCTACGGTGAAAGCCTCAAGGATCCCAGAATCTTTCGTATCGCATTCACGAAACACAATATACGCGATCGATCGAGAAGTAAAACATAAATATTATAGTTAAACGGAGATCAATTCGTTCATCATCGGTTTCTGAGTGTGACATAACGTTACAATTGTAATTGATTAACATAACCAGTACATCAAATGTATAACAATGCAATTATCGACGGATTTACATGTTTGCTTGATGGTCGAACTTGACGTCATTAGTTCATAAAAACGAATTTCTATGCTGAATGTAAACTAATAATGAAACTAATAACAAGTTTCTATGAATATTATTCAGATAGTTGAGGTTCTCGGGTGTGGACTGTGATTCTCTGCTCGACCGCCAATGAAATTAGTTTCGATGCTGGGAAATCATTGGGATACTTTTTCCAAAAAGGCGCAGGTTAGTTATAATATAAATATCATATTAGTATTTGTACTGTTGATATACAGGTCATTTTACATGCAAATTTAAATGATTAGCTTGGGTCCAGCATCTTCGGTGGATAAAACGGAGACGGAAGTTCCCAAGGTCCTGGACACCCATCTAATAACGTGAACGCACCGTCAGTTCCTTTTTCCCCCATACACTCCGAATCGCCTGTCGTTTTTCGTCTCCGAGAACAGGAACCTTGTGGCGGCGGCGATTGCGTTTTGTTCTACGTTCGATGACCTCTTCGCGGCACGATCGTAACACTGCCCGTGCACGATGTCGCGTGGATGCTGCTGGCCACTCCACGGACAAAGACCAAAGAGGGCTTCCTTTACCTATCGTACAGAAGACGTGGTCTTTTTTTCCTTTCTAGTTTTGCAAAGCGACACTTAGATTTACGACAAAAATTGTTATAAGGTTACTTGAGACCAAAGCTGGAAGGTGCCAGGAGTTCAATATTGAATTTAGTTTACACGATAAATACAGAATTGATACAAAAGTTTTTCTGTACTAACAATAGTACCTAAAAGTAAGTAGCTCTCCCCACCGAGCCTGATTGTATTTTACATACTGTATACATTCAACTGAATTTATCCTTATGTCAAACAAAGCCACAAATTTCGTACAACTGAAAGCTCACTTTTAAATTGTCAAATGTTAGGGACGTTTTATGTATCGTAAAACTCACAGTCGCGACCTCTTGCAGAACTTGAACATTTATGCGATTTAAAATATATTCAATGTAAATTTCGAAGACTTTGTAAACACGTAAGTTGATTGCGGATTTCATGCATTTATGGCAAATATGAATGTGTAAAATGCAGTGCAGTGAAAATGTTCGTATAAATTAGCATAAATTTTCCTTTACATTGAATTAAAAAAAACCTTTAATAAGAAAAACAAATTTCCGTTCAGTAAAGTGATCCATAAAAATTTTAATTTCCACCAAGATCCGCAGTCTAGTCATAACTAGGGAATGTACAAGAAAATCGAAGTGAAATAGGAAGTCCACTTCGCATATCAATCGGGTGGACAAAGTCTGTTTACTACGTACCGTTTCTACTTTGAGTAAGCACGAAATCACGCGTAGTAGATAAAATCTTAGCATAATGCATTAAATTTCATTAACCCTAATAGACAGCACATATCTTGTTGCTATATTTGTCACCATTTTTCCTCATCGCGGATTACACACACACATTATTTTAAACCTATGATTTTGCGGATTCCAATAAACTCAACGTGCGTACAATATACTAACAATAAGATAATATATAAAGAATACCAGTGTCTATGGATTACAATAAAAAATACTGTATAACATATAAAAAAATACCAGTGTTTATAGAATACAAAAGAGCGAAGAAAAATGAAAATAAAAACCAAGATCGTGGTTCGGCATAGGTATACAAGGTGTTAATAAAAATGTGGAACATTTTGATGAAATAACGTGAAATGAATGAAAGGAACTCGGGAAACAATTGACGAGTGCGCTACTTAAGTAGAATAACCCGTCGCGTCAGATGTGTTTCACGCGTATTTTGTTCGTACTTTTAACAATTAATAATTCGAAAAGGAATCCTCGAATGCAATTCCATCAATCTTGATTTTTGTCTTAGTTTTATGTGTAGAATCTGCCCTGTGTGAAAGTCTCCCAAATTTTTTTTACCATCCTCTATAACCGTTGTTATTATACCTAACCCTGAAATCGGTATTACCTAATATCGATGAAAAACATCGGGACAGGTGATAACGCTCCATTTATGACCACTGAAAATTCATTATCAGTGTAACCGTATTCATGGGAATCGAAATAAACATCCGGTCTACTCGTGATCGGAGTAAGGCGTATCGGCGAAACGAAAAGTCAAAAGGTATATAATAATCTCGGCGGCTAGTGTTATAGGTACAAGTTTTCCCGACAGTGATTTCTTGCGTCGTACGGGAGGACATCGCACCGGTTGTGACCACGAAAGGTTTCCCAAGGTCGAAGGTGGTCCACCTTGCGGTCGATTTTTATTCGAAAGGTTTCTGTGGTCTGATCAACGTTTATTTGTACACTCCCGTCTGATAATCCTGTTCTGGATCTGAACACACGGTGCCGTCGGTAGCGCGTAGTGCGTCGCGCAGACGGTTTAACATACAATAAAAATTAACTCGTTATAAGTATGAAAGCTCCCGGAAAAACTGGGTCAATCAAATCGTTTTCCTTGATCTCCGACAGGGATCGAGTTATAATAAAGGGAAGTTCAAGTTGTAATAAATTCATGGAAAGTCACGAAAATTAATATATTTATAGCCCCCTGATTCAACACTGTAATGGTTTTACAGAGACGACATTCACACACCAGGATCACGCAATAAAATATGATGAACAAGTCGTGTGCTTTATTATTCCTGTTTATTGTTCCTATTCCTACTTGCAATCGAATATAGACGGTGGTATGATCTGTTTCCCATTGATTTTATTCCTTGTTTGCTTTTTGATTGGTAGGTATAAAATTCTTATAGAAACTGTAAGAAAATCATATTAATGAAAATAATTCATATTGTATATGTATACGAGTTTGAACTATGCTCTACTTAATAAACAGTCAAATTCGATTTTCTTAAGAACAAAACACCGTAAGAAAAAGGTTTATTCAACAGTTTCCTTTTTAATGTCACACTAGTTGTCCTCAATAGTGTGTGTCCTCCTCCCTGTGTATTATTATATATCATATATTAGTCATACGTTCGATTATAATTTTTTATTATATATTATTAATATTATTACGATGTACTATATAGTGCAGATTTTGTCAAGTGACTGCAACGATTCGCACGCGAAAATATGCGTTTATGATTGTCAGTCGTGGTACACGATCAGTGAAAAAAATTAGTATTCGATAAGCGCGCGAGCCTCCGGCATCCATGGAACTCCACGCCAATCGCCATTAGTACTTCATATAATTTACTATCGTACGTTCCGTGCGATTCGATTCCCGTGAGTGGGTGGTCGTTTACCGACAGAATCCGTTGTTGTTACACTACTCGCGCTTCTGTTGCCGAAATATTCTAATTAGAAACCTTCGAATGTTTTTTAGAATTACAATTGATCGCTGATCGCCGCCATAGTTCTTGCGTAAACTTATTAAAACACTCTATAAAACACCGTGTCATTTCAATAGGCATCGTTATCTCATTCATCTGTTAATTACTAAGCCATGAACTTCTAAAATACTTGTGTCGTTTTATTTATCAATATTTGTATACCTAGCAACGAATTAAATAATTATTTGTCTTATCGTTAGTGGTTTAGTGTAAAATTTTCGATGGATTAATAAACAAATCTTTGGAATATTATTATTCAGTAAATTGTGTATAATTAAATATATTAATAAATTTATGATTTACTGCAGAGTGGGATTGACATTACATCTTTTCCTTTTAGATATCATTTTCTTTTTAGAAACTCAATTTCAATTTCAATTTAAACAATAAAATACACTTAATTGCGTAAATTTTTGTTCTAAATAACAGTTTACCGTGTTAATTAATAATATTAAGCTTAACACTGTATAAGTTGCAAAATGCATATTCTACTACACCTGCGGATCGGGATATTTGTATTTCTAATATCAAATGCTCCGTCGGTTATGCCAGCGTGACGGTTAACAAGTCCAAAGCTCCCTGAAAATTCTATTGTTTTTTTCATCAAATATATGGAGTAGAGAGAACATACTTATGCATTTGCGTCAACCGATTAATAAATAATCGTAAATCTTCCTGTTCAGTGTAACTAATCGAATTCAACGTCGTAAACATACCAATTATGTTTATCTCGTGGCAAAGACGTAATACCCGCTGTTTATTTTGTTCGGCAGTTAACGTGTTTTTAAATACGCACAATGATTGCACCCAAACCAATTCCAGCCATATCATTACGTTAATTTTCATCGTTTAGAAACAAATGAAAACACCATTAAGACAATTTGTAGCAATCACACATACGCTTCTAAACTCGATGTAATTACTGTTTCCTTGAAGAAAGCGTATGCACGAGATGTGGCTCGACAATATTTATCGCGACGCTCATTCCAGTCGATAACACTAGAACTACCGAAGTGGTCAAAACGACTGGGTTCGTGAGTCTCATAAAAATTACAATATATTATAGATATAAGTGAAGAAGTTAAATTGTTGATGTGTATATTTTCAACAAGCTCTCCTTGTTACCTCCTTTTTGATAGAAATATTCGAAACACGTTCATAATGTCTTTTCGAGACTACCAAAATTTTGCCGTGACACTGAGAAACGATCACGACGGTTCTAGTAGCAAGGAGCAATTTTCATTCACGCTGGTCCGACTGTTTGCATAAAAAACTGCATTACATTCACCGGGATTGCATGAATTCTGACAGTGCAGATCACGAGCATGCATCAGGATGTTTGCACGGGCAATTATTACACAGTTCATTTACGTTTTTCACGTTATTCTTTCCTATTCAAGCTATAGTGTTGTTAGACAAAGAATTTCGCGCCTCGTCGATTGTACTTCGTCGTAACGCGAAATGCTGTTTGTGCTACATTCGGTGCTAATAGCATCGTTTAGAAGAACGCGAATGACAGATTGTACTCTTAGGTTGGCTTGGAGTCAACGTTTTTCGAATGTGAATTAACCAATTTATTTGTCACTTTTAGCTGTGAAACCTAAAAATATCGAGAGATAAAACGGTTAAAGATGCCCCGCTAAGTATTGTAGACGGGATAGAAGAAATAGACGAGAAGAAACCGTAAAGAATCAAAAAGAGTTCCAAGAAAAAGAAGTTCCAAAGTCGGCCGCAGAACGCCCGGGAGAGATAACAAAGAGGGCGACTTCGTGTTCTTTAGAAACTTTACTTATGTCACCGTAAAATACTGCAATAAATAACATAAGATAAGATGTTGACAAGTGGATATTGTGTTCTTTTTCGTACCGTGTATTAGGGCTATATATTACTGTTCCTATAAATCGAAACGAAATTGTTTGTTTAACAAAATATATTTTTCTAGGAACCGTGACGATTAATAGTAGTCTTCAAATGTTCATTATCACTGACACATTCCGTTTTTTATAGAAATTGACATTTTCATGATTATATGAATTTTTTAAAGCCTGCAATTACCGACTCCCGATTAGGGAATGTTTTGGATTGGAATATATTTTTTTAGAGACAGTTCTCGATAACACACAAAAACAGTACCTATTCACTAGATCAAACGTCTTTTCCATCGTCCAGTAAGAGGGTGACGAAGACACTGCTCGAAACTCTACGAACTTTCCGAATAATCCAATGCAGAGTTGGGGTACAGACCCAAATTTCTAGGTATATACCCTACTAACTAAATACTTACATTGTACCGAAATGTTTTTTTTTTGTAATTTATGTTGTCGAAAAGCCAAGAAGGACATATACTCGAAAATAGTATGCTTCCTGTGTGTAAAACGACCCATCGATACGCGTGCACGAGTGTGCAAAGTGGCCTTCATCAATATTCTACGAAGGCTACCGATTAATTAAGTTAAGTTTTACTACGATAGCCTTGCCGGCATGATGTATAAATTTGATCGAAAGAAGTGAAATCGGGTTAACAAAGTCGTATCGGGGAAGGCTATATCCCCGAAATAGTTGTATCCTGACGGTCATTCTGTACGTCAAACAAAAACAATTTGTATAACACACTCAGGATTAATTTACAGATTTACATTCTACCAAGTATTTCTTTTTTACTCTCACGCGAAATATAACATAACTTATTTTTGCAAAGAGTTTTAATTCCAGAACAGAAATTCACACTTACAGAAAGACGACGCGGGAGCAACACCGCGGGGAGAAATTGCAAGGCTCCGGAGAGATAGAAATCATCGCGGGATGACGTCGCTTGTCCGTTGAAGCAGGGCTGAAAGGGGCCCAGGAATGACCGAGGTTCACGCGGCGGGAATTTTTTCTTTCGTCGGTGGTTGTGGTCGACCTTGGCCGTGCCATTCTACGGCGTGCTAATTGGCGTACGCCACGGGTGATTATCGCCAATGAAAGTAAAATTCATTCCTCCGTACGGACGGTAGGCCGCTCGAGTACCATTTTCCATCCATCACGTTTCGTTCCTGGTTCCGAACGAACTACCGTATTTGTTGTCTTCGAAAATGGGATGCGAGTGACGCTAGTCTCGCTATTGACATTAAAAACGCCTCCGGTTCGACGCGATCACGTTGAGATCGATTTATGACCGAACAACACGGTACATATACCGCTATATTATGCAAACCGTTAGCGAAAATCAACATCATCGGCGTGATTCCATTCGATGACCGGCGTCCCGTTATCCAGTAGCACATAATAGTACTGTTAAATCTTATGTATCACTAGAGTCTATGTCAGCGGGAGCTTCTCTTTGCCAAGGCAATTTCTCCTCTGAACTTTGTACAAACCTCTTGAATTTGGCGATTCATTGTGTACCCACGCGTCGCTTTGCCTCGTTCCCGTTCAAGGTCGCCATCCCTATCTTGATCGTGTATAATACCTTCGGCAGGCATTTCACGTTGCCTTGGTTCTTAAATCACTTGCCCACCACAAAATTAATCAACCGGTTACGATCATATTACATTTGACATTTAGGAGTCTCTCATCAATGACCTGTTCGACTCCGCGGGACGTCCCGTCGGTATAACCCTTTTTGCCCGGTCAAAGTATCGCCCGGTGCCTACGTCGAGTCTCCTCGTTCCGTTTACTGGCTTCGTTCATTGCTTCTTTGTTTGTCGCTCATGGTTCACGGTCACTGTTGTGTTGGATCGCAAATCCCATACGCCTCTACGTAGTACCGGCAGGAAGAAAACAAATTCTGATTGTCACGCTTCGCGTTAATTGTCCGCGCGAATTCAGAGCCCACGCTGAACACATAGTGTAATGAACTGAGAGCGATGGTGACCTAGACAGGTGCTGGAAATATTTTTCTACAATGTTTACGTATGTATTGTATTGAACAGGAATTACGATAATTGAAATGCTTGAATGTTATTCAACGCCTTCGAATGTTAGATTTTTAAGAATTTTCAATGTTAACATTCATTTTTATGAATTTTTAATATTCCTTAAAAATAACCTCAATATTTTTAGATCTTCGGAAGAATTTGAAACTGAATTTCGAAAATTTGTAGATCTGTATTGTGTGTGGACGTCAGGTCCGAAGGATTAACATATACATCATTGCACCTAAATGTTTGTTAACCTTTCCTGTAGGATTACAAACATGTAAATCTATAAGCCAACAAAAAAGCTGTAAGTATATCAATAACAATGTATTAGTACTTTACTGCCACGTCACTGTTGACAGCATTGATACTTACTAATAGTATTGGGTTCAATAAACTCACACACCCTGCTGTTGAATCTCACCATTTACGATACCACTGTTATCGATTGTCATCATTAGGCCGCGGATTTTTACGCAAAACGACATTTTTTAAAGTAATCCATAAAGACAAGATGCAAATATAGGAACTTCCGTTTCCCCCTAAGTATCTTATTGGGTTCGAAATAAAATAGAAAACTCGTTGTATCTACTAAATATTTTGTGTTTCATTGTATTTCACAGAGCCCTGTAAGCTGCAATTGCATAAATCCACAGTCTAGTCATCATTCCGATTGTATTTTGGAAATTTCATTTAAGTAATTTCAAGGAGAATCACGATCAAAAATGTTAGGAAGAGTTGGCTAACGTTAAGGCTGAACGCGCGTTTATCTATAAAAATAACTGAAGACTTTTGATTTTCATTATAATAGTTATTTTCGGCATTTCGGGCCACACAAGGTATATATCTTATAGGTGATTTATACGTTTGGCAATATCATGGATACCGCATCCCCATCACGGAAGCTTGCGAAACAGCCTCCGTTGGCTCATGATTCGCCTGACTTTGTTTCTGTTCGACTTTGAACCCCAGCATCAGGAAGCGTTCCGTCGTTTTACGCACAAATCAGAATAACATTAAGCCTGTAATTAACAAATTCGTGGTGAAACGGCCGTGATGCGATTCGGGTATAGAATTTTGTCCCCGGGTATTGACGAACGAGACCCGGCTCGGGTCGCGTCGCCACCATGATCATCGTGACGTTTACACAATGTTGCGCAAGTAACATTCCATGATCTCGGGAATCAAAATTGTAATATCGAGTTATCCAGGTCGTTGGGGCTATGGCTTCGCGATTTTCAAATTATGAATACATATTTTAGCGCCGACTACTGTTTTGTTAACCTAATCGGACGCGACCTTTCGGGGGAATCGTTTTCTGTCAAATCCGGGGAATAATTCGTTGTTTGAAAGTGAGATTCGTTATAACATAACAATAGCGGGGCCAGTTAAAGCACAATCGTCAACACGACGAACATAAAGACCGATCCTACAGTAACTATTGAAATTGATAATAATGCTTGAATTGCGTCACACTTGAATACAATGTGGATCGAAGTTTAATACTATGGAATTAACGAAAGAAGGGGAGGAAAATGCGAAAATAATACTGCGTACATTTAAATATACATACATACGTAAACCAGCCGTAAAAGCAAATTCCGACAACACGCGTATGTCGGAAGGAAGTAATGAAGTGTAAGCGGTAAATAACCAGACATATACCAGACATATGTATAACGACCAGACACACAATAACGAAAACTATACAAACGATAGGATAGTCAAAGCCTTTGACCTCAACAAGTTTTACTATTCGTGTCAAAATTATGGAAATGTTACGTGACGAAAAAGGAATGAATATATAAATAAATCAATTATAACAATCTACGCGTGAAATCTCATCGTTCGAATACCTTCGTTGCTCGCTGTACACAAAGATACATCAGAAGATTTAAGGAATGTATAAGAAAACGTGAGAGAAACATTAAAAAACGGAAAGAAGTATAATACCAAACATTTAACGACTGTTTACATTTTATCAGCAGAATTGTAAACTACCGAATCCGCTATTATGTTAATGATTTTGTAAATGAAGGCACTTAAGGCATTTTTAGAATAAATGTTTCATATGGTATTTTGTTTTTTGTTGGAGCCATACCATTTTCAGGCTAGAATTCTCCGCCACATTCGTATGAAACCAAAGGCGAACCAGAAATGATTTTGCGTTACACTGCCGTAATTATCGCGATTGCAGCAATTTCAGACGGCTCGAGACAAAACTCGAGGGATACGAGATGATCATTTGCACGTGACCTGTTTCTCGGGCATTTTTACAGAAACAAATATTCTATCATTCTCACCGGAAATTGTCTCGACTATTTCATGCGTCGAGCTGTTTACGTGTTTTTACCGGAATTGTGTCGTCACTACGGTGACAATTCTGGTCCGCTCAAACATTTTCTCAGCGATATCCTCATCGTCTGTTTGGCTTTACAGAAATATTGATATAATTATTAAATCTTCGAATTTGTTATATAAGTATTGTCGGATTTTTGCTGTAGATGATACTTCTTTGACACTTCTCCTAACTAATACAACATAAGGGGGTTGGGGCAATTTGATGCAACAGGGCAAATGAAACAGTAACAGTATCTCGATATCTAAGAACATTTAAGCGTTCAAAGCATGACCATAGGATGGCATATCAGCGATCTCATCTTGTGGTTATGTTTGGAACTTTTAAATGTTTATCGATATCGAGATACTATTGGTGTTTCGTTGTGCCCTGTTGCATCGAAGTGCCCTCACTCCTCCTAGACATATTCTGAAAGGTGACATTTCAGAATTACCGACGATTAATTGTACCTGTATCCACCAAAGCTTTTAACAATTTTTTCAAGATTTTCGAAAAATACAAATTAATGAATTAAGTAACTTCGTAATTTACATATTGTATTGAAAATTCCTTAGAATTTCAGAACGTGCACTGCTAAGAACGATTTGAAAAGATCCAAGGAGTCACTCTGACTACGTTGGTAGTTCTGGTGTTAATAAAGGGGCGGATATACACAAGTTTAACAGATTTTCAGGCAAAAAATAGAAGGAAATTGACATACACGAATGACGTTAGTAGACCTTAGACTGACTGATTTTGCATTCGATGACGTCAAAACTTGAAAAATACCTATCAAGGCGAGAGCCACGGGTACCCGTAATATGCATTTCCATTGATGCACTCGACGGGAAAAAAAGTCCGACACAATTTGGTGAAATAAGCTTGTTTCAAGCTGGAGACATTAATTCGCTTTTACGGTCTCCCCCTAAAATCGCCTAATTTTTCTATGTAGAACGTGGATGAATCTGAATCTGCGAAAGGTGCATCGACCAAGCAGGGATCTATGAATGGAACTAAATACGTATCGTATTGATAGCCTTCGGAAGTTCCCAAATGCTGCCATGAGATCACACTAGAAAAATACGGAATGTAAAACAATTAGAATTTTCTTATAACATTCCTATCCTTCCCTTCCATTTACATTTCTGTTTTAGATTGAGTCATAAACAACCTTCTGTCGTAGGTGACGACGAGAAAACAAGTATACAACCAATTCCAGATAAATAATAATTCATAAATGCTACAGAGACAAATTTGACAAAACAGAAGTTATTTATGATGTACCCGAATACATATGAATGATCCTCCTGCATCCATACAGTTAGTCCAGTAGTTCTTTCATTCAATTCTATAAGACCTAAAAAGACAGTCTATTCAAGGTATAACCTTTTATACATCTTCTCATTCATTTTTTCAGCCCAGACACGTTATATGGGACAATAACTCCCAATTCAACTCATTGATGGTATACAATGGACATTATTCGTATCGATGATGTCAAAGTTTGTAATTACCAAAGAATTTACGAGAGTGCCTCAAAATATCGCATGAGCAACAACCATAGGATCATCTCAATGGTGATCGTTTTGGATTAAAGAAATTCCGAAACGTCTCGTGACGCGATTCAACACAGACTCACGAGAGGCTGTTATGGGTTAATTGATCTATGTTCATTACATCAATGTTTAAAGCTAATAGACATAACGGACTTGTCATTGCTTTTTATCTAGATATAGGCTTATAATGTGCGAGCGTTGCGTATAATTCGCGAGTACTTATTGTCGGAACAATCGAACGTCATCGGTGAATTTTCCAGACGTCGCGACACATCGATCAGAATGATTTCAGTGTGATTATACATGCGAACAAAGAACGCAAATCACGCAACACGATGTTCCGCATATCATAAACAGAACCAGTTTTCGTCTGACAATAATTTGTTCGCGGATCTCGATCACGGGACGTCACGATCTCTCTTCGTACGTCAGGGAATTCATGGTTGAAATGTTTGCAATTTCTACTTCAGGGTAAAAACCGTCCACCCAAATGTATATTTCTTCCGTCTATTCGCAGCTTCGCTATGTACGTAACACTTGGACACCTTGTTGCGGACGTTCAAATAATTTATTTACATTTAAATCGTGGCTTCTAACTAATCGACACGTCTTACTTTTTTGTCGTGGAGTATGCAAGCCGTGCGTCCGTGTCCCTATTTACATAAATGATTTTAGGAATCTACAAAATGGAAGGACAGATAGGTGACACGATACGAGATCCGAAAAGACCATCCACTCAGCAACGGGTAATATTATCAAATTCACTCATCTCGTTCGTTCTCCGATTTTCTTTTTCTTTAAAAATCTTTTGCAATGTTAAAAGACTTTAGTGTATTTCGTGTTTGCGATTCACGTGAAATACGACTGTTTTTGGCTGTAGTGACGTCACGGTGATTCCTGAGTTTCTCATTTGAATTACCATATGTATACATATGTATAGATAGGCTGTCTGAAATAAATGTTTCGATATCTGTAGCTGTAGTGAAGGAGCTCTCGTTACTGGAATACCATGGGAAGAAAATTACGAACGCGTTGTTCGTGTAATTATTAAAGAAACTGATACAAAGTCGGTAGGATTGACATCCGGATTTCTGGAAAAATCATAGCTTTTGATGGTACATTACACGTGTATCCAACAGGCCCTATCTATTACTACAAATTATTATTAAAATGATGTGTATGAGCAAGAAAAACCTTCTGTCTGGCTTAAATTTTTTAATCGTACTGTTAATGAAACCCTGTTGTACGTTTAAGCAGACTTCGTGCTCGTAAAAACGGAAAAACAGTAACACTCATCGGGTTTATAGTCGTTTCTCGCTAACCACTTCCAAACTCTTTCTTCGTAACACGACACGAGTAACTACATATTGTAGCTAGATGATCGTTAGTCTGTAAAGACTGTTCGGGGAAAGTGTCAAACCCGCACAAGCTGCGATTAGACAGCGTCATTCCTTCGATTATATTATTTAACTGGACACGGATGGTCGTAATGGTTTCACGTACTTTGCCTTGCGTATTGGAAAACATCAATTAGACCACTGGGTTAGACTGTTTCGACGTGTTCATTGGGTTCACTCGACACTCTCAAGACGTTGTTGTCTCATTATCCAAGATTAGAAACGTTAGTTTCGAGCGCAAACGATCGGTAACGCGTGTCGTTTTGTTACTGTGACAATGCTTATTTAACCATCGAACAAGAGATACGTAAATCGTGATCCTTATTTTTATTGATGCACCGAAACGAAAGCATTTACTTGCCTCCGCTGTTCAACATGCAAAACGACTCGCGTTTGACTTGCTAATTGATCACGTAATCGTTTGAACGCACCGTCGCGCGTGAATTAATTCGTCACGTTCTATCGATTAGTCTCGACTATTGTTACAATCGATCCAGTCCATGATGAACTCCTAAAGATTTATGCAACGACAGTAGAGCTTTCCTATGCCCCGTTATTCGAGTAAACAGTTTTTTGACGACGTCTTTGAACTTTGACATCTTGTTTTTTTTTTAACTTTTAATAATACGTATACTTCGTTATATGTTTTCAGTGACTTTAGACCCTTTTTATAAGGTACCCCTTTTACATAGGTAATGTTCTTGCTTTGTGAGTATATTTTCGACTAGCTCTTCCTACTCCGTTATGTAACTCTTTATAACCGACCTTTAGTAAGTGATTGTACGTGGTTTTAATAGCAAGTAGTAGCCATATCATTCAATTTATGAGAACAGCACTTGGCACCGAAATTAGAAGTTCTAACATCTGACGATTCTGGACCGAAATATAGGTTTCATCAGGGAGTCCTCGGTATTTTATCAATATTACGAACTAGTAACGAACTGATTTGGAAAAGGGGATAGTTGGTGCAATACTAATCTGGACACTTTCCGAACGTTAGTAGTCTACTTAACAGTGTCGGATGCTGTACATACACACGCACATAATTTTCTCCATTTTCCCGCGATTCAGTTGGCGCAAACGGCTAGTCGCGTCGGGACAAATCGAAAAAACCGGATCTCGACCAGGATAGTGTTTTTGTCTGTTTTTTATCACGTAGTTTCGTAACCGGCTTAAAACGTTTACACCTATCGATCACTCGAACGGTCCATTGAGAGAACGGTGTTTTTCTCCTATCCCTGGCAAATATTGTCCAGCGAGTTCGCTTCGTTGCTTTCTATTTTGCGACAACGTGACGCATTGGTAGCAATTAATGCGATCCTTCGACCGGGAGGGTCTCTTCGATTTTGTACGAAGTACGTACGAAATTGGCGGGAAGCTGTTGAGTAACACAACAATTTTTAAACGACACAACACTTGCCGCCGTTATTATCCAGAGTGCTGTGTACGGAAAAACACAAACCCGCCTTGTATTTTCACCGATTATCGACGGCAACTGGTCTTATTATTTCTCGTAACCGAAGGATTTATATTTGTTCTTAAGTCGGTGAAAAAAGTTACCGGCTGTTGCGAAAAAGAAACGTTAATGATAACTGAGTAGTAGTGTGTATGTAGTTGTATTATATGTGCGTCGGAGTCTTTCATTATTTCCTTTTGCGAATATTCGCGGCGTCGTCAATGTTTAACCTTGTTCAATGAAACATTTCTGTTTTAAAAGAGTCACGGATGCATTATCATTTATTCCCTATTACATTTACTTTCCATTAAAGTAGGCTTAAACGAGCTCAATTTTAAACACGAAGCGAAGTCCTACGCTAAAGTTGGAGAGTGTTAGTTATCTATTTGTATACAAGTTATGCAGAAACGTATTTTTTATTGCAATTATTCCATACGTACATATTAACTTTCAGTAGCTCATATGTATACCATTGAAATTTTAAACAATGTAACAATAAACGACAAATGTTACTTATTCAGATTTTAAATAATAACCCCCAAGTATCGCTTCAGTTCCACAATCTTTCGAATGTTTGAAATATTCGCTGTAAATGTGCTCTAGGAATTGTGGTAATTATGCATTTTAACGGTTTTCTCAATTTTAGTTATTTCATTAGTGATGAAATGAACGAAGCTATTAAAAAACGCAAAGAAACAGCTAAAATAGAGTAAAGCCGTTAAACTGTATAATTACTTAACTTTTAAATATTCTTATTACGTTAGCAGCACTGAACTGCATCATAAACATCAACATTTACCAACATTAAAAATGTAACTTCTAAGTTGATTGTTGCGATTGGTTGTGATTACTTCAGCACGCTAGATTAATCTGTATAGTGTATGTAACTATCAATATTATTAAAAATGGTTAAGTTAACGCCAGATCTAATACAACAATCGATGCAGTATATAAATCCTGTAAAGGATCGTGAATTGGACCTTAGAGGTGTGTAAAAAAAGTATATCGTATAGATTTAACCTAAACACTGTCACCTGTTACTACTCGATTCTTTAACGTTTTTCTACTTTTTAAATTCCTTTTCGTTACAGGATATAAAATACCTACAATTGAAAACTTAGGTGCAACTTTGGTGCGTATTTTTCAATTGATAAATACTTATTTTCTATACTACTTGGGATGTTGTTTACATATTTTAGGTTACGAGTAACCTTTATGTATGTTTATGATAGTTTGTAAAGTCATTCGTCTTCATGATACATATATGTTTGTATTATAATATTTTCGTTCTATAGTCTCATTATTTTTTTATGTCAGTTTGATTATCGAAGATAAGATAAAAATGTTGCATATTAACCACATTTTTCAGGATCAATTTGACACAATAGACTTCTCAGACAATGACATCAGAAAATTGGATGGATTTCCTCTATTAAAACGAATCAAAACACTTTTCTTCAATAATAATCGTATTGTTAGAATTGGTGAAGGATTAGAGCATTCTATACCAAACTTGGAGACTTTGATGTTAACTGGAAATATGATTCAAGAACTTGGTGACTTAGAACCATTGACCCAGCTAAAAAACTTGACAAATCTCTGCCTACTGCAAAATCCAGTTTCTGCAAAACCTCAGTATAGGCAATATGTTGTATACAGGTTTCCACAACTAAGGCTGTTAGATTTTAGGAAAATTAGAATGAAGGAACGTGAGGCTGCTGTTACATACTTTAGGAGTAAAAGAGGAAAAGAAATGGTTCGTGAGATTGCTAAAAAAGCAAAAACACAAGCTTCTGGTACATTTACAGATAAACCTCTGACAACTCCAGAGGAGCGTAATAAAATTAGGGAAGCTATTACAAATGCTACTTCCCTGGAAGAAGTACAACGTCTTAGTAAATTGCTTCAAGCTGGACACATGCCTAGCGAAGAAAGATTACAAAATGGTTTGTCAGAATATTTGCAGTGTTAATGCATTTTCTTTTATTTATAGTATTCAAGAATAAACGTATATGATAATTCATTATTATAAATAATGTTTTAGGAAACACAATACCTGAAGCAATGGAAGAAGAAGACGATTAAATATTTGATACATTATTCTCAAATTTAAGTTCACAAGTACAATCTTTTGTATTATTGTAAGTATTGAGTGATATGTCTGATGAAATTGAGAACAGTTTGTTAAGCTCATAAGAAACCATTCACTACACAACTTCATCGTTATTGGATAATAATTTGGTTTCTAAGAATAAAATAATTGAAATACCTAATTGCCTGGAAGCGACTAAAGATACCTAAAGTTTTTAATATATGCGTATGTTTATTTCAGTGACATTTCAATAAAAATTTTCTTCAAAATATGTTATGTATATATTTTTTCTCCTACTTTAAAATGTTCATTTACAGAAATGTTATATTGTAAATGTAATAAGAATTAAGTTTTCGGTCTGTCTGTTAATACTCACGTGTATTGTTAATTAACGTCTACTGAATCTTGTTTCGCTTTCTTGAAGGAGCTTGGCAAAGAAAGAGTTGTACGGGAAGCCGGTGAAAAGTTACAACTACGATTTTCCGATTAGGGATTACAGATCACGTTGCTATCGATCATTATTCAATTATTTTCTACTAATTCTATTTATTTAACAACTGCATATTTATTTTTTTAACACTTAATGAACGATTATATATTCACACATATGCACATCTTTAGCAATTGTTATTTATTATGAAAACTCGTATGTGTACTTAATTGCATGTGATGTTTATGTTGTTCAAATCACTTAAGACGTGGTGTTCAAATAAAAAAAATAAACTAATGTTTATAGCAACAAATATTTTTACACCTAAATTTCATCTCGAATTTTGTTCCGGTAAATCGGTAACTATTCTTCTATGCATCAGCATAAATTGTGTTTAAAATATATTACATAAGTTACAGCCGCTAGGGGTCAGGGGTGTCAGTATCAGGGGAGGCGAGCTCAGCTACCTATCGTTTTGGGTTAGATGTTATTGTTTCTACGATAACTTTTTCCTACGTTTGAATAAAAATGGGTAACGTAGTACGACCATTGGGAAATTGGAGTGATTATCCAGAGTCTTGCATGCCTCCGACATTTGATCCAATGCTTGGATTTGCTAATGGTCGTAAAGAAAGAGGTAAGTTTCTTGATCGATCTAACCATGATTGAGTGACATAATTCTCTAGTCGTACCACTTCGATTTTCAAAGAAAATGTTAGCAAAGACTGTTACTGTTAGTTGGACCTCAATTAAATTAAAATGTATAATTTAACTTATTTTTAAATAGAATTTTAATCTTAAATTCAACTAATAGTAATCATTCTAATTATGGATTTTACTTTGTAGTTATGCCGGTAACAGACGAAGAACTGAGAGCTGCTAAAGTACCACCAAGATTTCGGGACTATTGTGCTGACAAGTATATAGATTGCTTGGTATGTCAAAGAAAGCACATGCCTAATCTTATGAAATGCAAGGGTGTGCAACATAAGTATGCGGAGTGTGTTAGAGATGAGTAAGTATTTTTATGCTAACATTCACATATATGTATTCTTTGTATTTTCAACTGTTTATAATTTTGCTTCTTTCTTCAGTTATGTATTGAGAATGAAAGAGTATGAAAGAGAACGTAGACTTCTTAGAAGACAAAAACAAAAAGAAGAGACTATGAAAGAGACAATGGTTTCAGCTTAGATTGCAACTCTATTAATTGTTGCTTTCGTCTTTAGGATATACACTCAGGTTTTCATCATTGTACATGAATAATTGAAATAAAGGGTCAGAACTGTACCAAAAAGTAGAAACAATGAATAATATGATTTCAATCTGTTCTGTCAGTTTATGGAAGATGTACAAAATGGAATTGATCGTTAACCCACTGATGACTGTAAGCATGGTAGTACACTCTGCAGATCTGGTCACCGACGTTGTAAGCATACTGGTACACCACATAAATTATGTGCTATTTTTTGCACTACTATTTGAAATATTAATTTCCTCTCAGTTGTATAGGTTACTTAGGAAAAATAGTAATATGACTTCATTTGGTCAAAATTTCTCGTTACATTTAAAAATAATTTATTTATAATCATTTTATTGAGATAAAGTCATAGACTATGCAACATATGTAGTCAGAAAACGTAGAATATAAAAATATGATAAGTACTGGATTATAATTTTCAAGAGACTGTATCATCAGTTTGATAATACTTAGCATCTCATTAACAATATGTTGTAAAATATTCTTACAACGATTCAGATTTTAATTTTGTTCAGGAATTCTTTATAATGTCCGATATAAGTACCAAGTAACATTCTATATTCAGGATTCAGTTCACGGAATACACATCCCATAGCTTAGAAGAATGCGTAAAGTCACACGGCGAAACTTACAGGTTCCTTAAGTTATTTATTAAGTTTATTTAAGTTATTTATTTCTCATTACAAAAGAAGAAGAATTACATATGTACAAAAACAGTTACATCACGTGTTCGCAGTGTGCGTACACTGAATAAATTAAAATCTTAGGATGAGAGTCAACGGTAAGTTCATATAAAAGCTATCTGTATCATTACAACGCACCCTCTCCCTGTATCCGTATGTAACGAGTGACTGCGGTTACCCCTCTGGTGGGGGTAGTGTATCGAGACAATCGATAAGGTAGAAACTGTCTGTACTCTGCCGGCTAGTAGGGAGAGCGTTGCACATGTGCGTGGACAGATTGCTCCTTATTGCATCTTTTCTGAACACCGAGTGAGTGTCGTTCAACTTCTGTCGCGTACATGGTACCAGGGATGATCGAGGGGCAAGCTTTTTGTGTGCGCTGTGTTGCGAGCTTTTTTTGTTTTTTGTTTGCTTTGAAGCGTGTCGCAAGGATTCGTCGAGCCCTTTATCGAAAACTGTTTGACGCGAACCCTGTTACGTTTACCGCACTGCGGCATCGGGCGCATCACACGAAAAACCCTCGACGATGATCGCCGCGATAACCTTTCGCAAGTACGAAACTCGGCTACGAAATCCCATTTAATGGACGGATTTCGTAAGGAACGTTACGCTCCTCTAGATCCATCGGTTCAGC